>NC_054536.1:93673858-93701358 GCF_017654505.1 Polyodon spathula
CATATGATACAAATATAAATTAGATGTAGTTCAATGCCCTTACATTCATGTGCACAAGC
Source organism: Polyodon spathula (assembly GCF_017654505.1). Taxonomy (NCBI): domain Eukaryota; kingdom Metazoa; phylum Chordata; class Actinopteri; order Acipenseriformes; family Polyodontidae; genus Polyodon; species Polyodon spathula. The sequence continues at coordinate 93,673,918 of NC_054536.1, forward strand.
ACTGAAGCACAGACCAGAATAAAGTTAATTCCATGATAACCCACACAATCCAGTTCACCTGATAGATAACCTTTCCTATATCCCTGTGGCCAGCAAGAGAACAAGTGTAAGTGACAAACAGAAAACAAGCCACCACCTCAACACCACCAGAATCCATAATGCTAATCCACACAAATAGTAAGCAACTGGTATTATTCCAGAAAGAGCTTTTATTCAACATGAGTGATTCCAAAAAGAAATGGCTATTGCATTGTGTTAAGTAATGACATTAACTATTGTGGCTTTATTCAGACATTTATTTTATTGCATACTTGTGGGTTGCTATCAATGTTTTAGCAGCTTCGGCCTTTAGAGTAAGCAGCTTCGGCCTTTATAGGTTTTAGAAAAAGCAGAAGGGTCAAATGATTCAATACAGTGTAGCACAATGTATTTACAAATGGACATTTTCTGTCCTTCAGTGTAGCTTTAAGAGAGCCTGTTAGCATACTGAGACACACAGCAGTGACAAGCTTACCTGTTTGTTTTACTCATTCATAGTACAGTATTATTTTGTGTTCCTATAAAAACAAGTATAAGTTGCTCACACAGTATGCTGTAATCACTGTAAAATCTAGTCGTAACATGATTATGTTAAGGATTCCTTTCTGGTAACCAAATACTGTATAAAAATAAAGAACTGTAAATTCTGCTGTACTCCAAACATTTTTCATGAGGGTTAAGATATAGGGTTATCGTTCTAAGTGTGCGATGCATGCATTGTTTACTTTCACAGAATTCATTATCATAGCTGAAAATCAATACTTGGATTTTGAAAACGCTGCATTTTCTTATTAAACTGCAGCTAGTTTGCCTAACATAAGCAGAGAAGAGGATATGATTTGCCCTTTGAAGCAAGTGAAACTACGCTGATCTGACCTGATGACTTCACACACGCAGTATACTGGACCCATGCTGAAGGAGAGATTAAAATGTAATTCTTACCTGAAGAAACATTATTTCTCAGCTTTTCAAGCTGAAAGGCGACGTTTATGAAAATATTAAATTTTAATCACATACGTTTTTATCAAAATATATATATATATATATATATATATATATATATATATATATATATATATATATATATATATATATATATATATATAAGTCTACGTTGATTACCAGAATTGGACAGCAAAAAGCTGTAACTGCACTGTTACTGCAGGGAAATAATTATCTGAAAAAACAAAACAACCCACCCCCCTCCAAGTTCACACTTCAACACTTTAATATGATATGTTCATGTTGTCTACATGTTTAAGATATTACTCAATATAACATTTCCCATTAACAGGCATAATTCCAATGGAAACTAAATTGTTTTGCTACCATATTTACCTGGGCATCTGTCCTGTTTCTGAAAGCGTCAAATATTTTCTTCACTGCAACGATCTCCCCAGTCTTCCGATCTATGCCTTTCCACACTATTCCATATGCCTATAAAATCAGTGAAATTAGTCATTGTAAATCAAAAATGACATTGCATTGTAAATCAACAATGACATTTCATTGTAAATCAACAATGACATTTCATTGTAAATCAACAATGAATCAGCAATAAATGCACATTTATATTATGTGTTATTTTTTCCTCAAATTAAGAGTGGGAAATTAGTGCTGCGTCTTAAATTTAAATGAATACGGTACTTTACATTTTCATGTTAATGCTCATGATAGCTCTAATTTTCTATTTACAATTTTGGCGAGAGGATATGATGTAACATTCATTTTAAACCAATCATGGACAGTAGGCCGTAACAAGTCTCCCCCCACCCCCAGACCCTTCTCCCCCCCCCAACAAAAATGATAGAAATATTCATAAATAAGTCATAATTAAATATGTATTTTACAGCCTAATCCAGTTTAATATTGATCTACCTGGTCAACTTTGGTTTCTCATTTAAGCATGTGTTTACTTGGATTCTGTTGCACTTTGACCCTTTAAAGTCTCACAATTCTTTCAGCTATGGATTCTAAAGAGGCCTTCAAGGTAGATTTATTTTCTTCTAAGATCTTAGGAGATATTTGTTTGACCTGGCTTTTGGACATTTCCTTTGTAAAACACTCTATGATGCTTACAGGAATAGCACCTTTTTAAAAAGCCTATTTTTCCCCTGTATTACAAAGAAGGACCAAACAAAACCACACTAATTTGTACCACAGACATCAATGTTATTCCTAAAACTGCCAATTTCATACGAATCGAAACTCTTTGTGACACAAACTAGATTTTTATAGAGCCAGCGATCTCAGACTGCAAAAAAAATGTGACCTGTAACCATCAATGGTGTGTTTTAAATCACTAATACAGCGTAGGCCCACTCCACAATGTAGAATTATTTGTTAAACTACTTTTTTGTTACATATTTATAACAACCCTATACCATATACATTATACAGCGTATTGTAAGGGGAGGAAAAGCCAATTAAAGTCAGCCCTAGTTTAATTAAAAACAAACCAGATTAGACTGTTTATAAATATACGTTCATGAATATATTGGGAAGGAAAGTTGTGTTGCAAAATACTGGTATTGTTAAAATATTGGAGGAACGAAAACAAGTCTAATAAAATTCTGATGGTTCGAGTTACTTTGAGCCTTCATTCTAACAAGGTAAGACACACAGACAAACATACACTACAAATACTGCAGCAGTGGGTGCAGGCGGACCGACTTTGTCTGTGGCTGTATTGCATTCCAGAACTGTTAACTTGCACAGCTTGATTGCTTGCACCATGCGGCAGGGTGCTGGGACTTGGCGCTGGTCAGTCTACATGGGGCTCACCAGGTGCTGTTCATGTGAACCCCATGCGGCTGTACAGGACTCTGATTGGGTGAGGAAGTTAAAGGTCAGTGTGGGCTGATTGGTTGAAGCCTCACATACTTGTAACTTTGTGTTTTCTGGGTCTGGGTCTGAGGGGATAAAAAAGGGTGCATCAGGTGTGTGAGTGTGTGTGGATTCAGAGTGGAGAATCGAGTGCTGTGAGCCGTGCTACTTGCTGTGTAAATCTGCTGCTGCAAACAATGAGGCTGTCGGCTATTGAACCATGCTCCGTCAAGAATGCCTGCTTTTTCCGATAGCAACATCATCCAGTGCTACAATACTTTACTGCATGGTTTTACTTTCAGCTCAACATACATGCCAGCCAAACCTAGTACCAGTAACCAAGGAAAGTTACACATTAATAACACATAAACTTAAGCAAGCCCCTTTCATACTGGCATGCTCACACTGGACCCGTTGTCAAGCCTGTCAGCTATGTGATTTCACACTGCTTTTGATTAAGCAGGGTTGACCTGGGTGACAGACACAAGCAAACAATACATGTATCAACGCCCCGGAAGCAGCTTGTTACTGACGCTTCCATCCAAGCTTCTCTGGACTGAATAGTCGGGCCAAATGTTGATTAGAGCAAATGTTTCTTCATCCCTGCCACAATCTGGCTCATGGTGTGCCTCAAGCAACAAAAAAATATGGCTACTCAGAATGAACAGAAATGTTCCTTGCAGAAGTGAACCCTTCACACAGGCGTGGCTGTCATGCATTTTCTCACTGAACCCGGGTCAAAGCGTGTCGACCCACTTTCCTGAGGCGTGTCGCTGTGGCCCGGTTCAACCCGGGTACATTGTTTCACAGTACATGAGATTGTGACCCGGGTAGCCAGAACCCAGATAGAAGTGCCAGTGTGAAAGAGGCTTTAGTGTTGCTTTTTACTGAAAATTGCACAATATGTTTAATACACAAATTACTTACCCCTTTCCCAAGTCTTTTCTTTATTTCATACTTCTGAGAAATATGGTCCTCAACTTCGGACACATTCATCTTGTATTCAATAGTTATTTGTAGCAATACAATAATGTTTATATTATATATCCCCCTTAACGGACTTTAACTGTAGCATATACGTTTACTACAATACTAACGTTGAATGTATATAAGTCATAGTTGAAAAGTTATTAACAACTACTATTTAATAAAAGGCAACGTTGAAAATGTAAAGGCGATGCCGATGTCCCTTTAAAAACCTAAGCCGACCTTAGTACATTGCATCACAGCATCAGTTTGCAAAAAGGAATAAAAACAGTCATCGGTGTTTTCTTTGTTTCATTAGATTTGTATAAATAGCACATTCCTTGACCCTTGACTTACAGTACGTTATTATAGCTCTGTTTCATGCGCAATGTCGTTTAGTTTAACAGCAACAATGTTTTCCGGTCTTTCCCTTGTTCGGTTCTGTTGAGGATATCAAGAGTTTCTTAACTTTCTTTTTTAGTTACTCGTGAATTTTCAAGGTTCTCCCCAGACTAATCTACTCGGCGCTATTCTATTAATGCATTCTGATTGTTTTTTTTGTTTTGGTCTATTTGCACGTTTGGTATGCCTTTGTCTTCTGGGATACAAACGGCAACGTTTCCTTTCCTTGTTGTTTTTGTTGTCCTGGAGACGAGACGAAGCAGCCCGACCTACTCGCGAGAAATCTCTTAAAGGGGCCGCACACTGCTTTCTCACCATCATCAACTTGCTCACTATTTGCATTGGAGGGAATACGAAAATAAGTGTTTTAAACTATTAAAGGTTATGAAAGGCTATAAAGTAGAATGTGGCTAAAATGACAGTCAAGTTTACTCAGGCAGGAAGCAAACAGTGCAAATATATAATGGACCCGGCAGCTAAAATATTAAATTAAATTAGCGATTAAATTATCACGTTTACTGTAAAATATTACTCATAGCGATTCAATTGTCACATGTAACAAGCAATAATACTAAAGATTTAAGTTTTCTACATTATTATAGCAAGCAATCAGATGTAGCATGGATGGGATAAATTAGAAAACATAGCAAAGAACTGTACTTCTTAAAAAGGCAGGTCATGGGTTACTAAAGCAAGGTTTTATTTACAACTTCAGAGAAATGTAGCCTATAAACACATACAGCTTCTAAAATCAGAGTTTATTACACATATATAACTTATTTATTAACCAAGATCCCAGAGACAACCTAAACTTTGTTTGCTGGAAGATGCAATACAGTACTGTAAGCATTCCAATATGCTTTGTTTCCAAATAACAATTAGAAAAAAAAAAAAAAAAAAAAAAAAAAAACATACAGATCCAAACTGCTTTGTGTGCAACCACAACAAAAGTTTGTATTTTTTCAAACACAATTTCAGGAAAATGGCATATTTAAACAGAGCGAGGGCTACGTGGAAACACTGGGATGATATACTGGGATAATACAGAAAGTGCCTCAGCTGAAACCTAATTCAACAGAGCCAAATTTAGAATCTAACACTTTTATATCCCGGCACAGACTGTACACATTTTAAAATTACGCACAGAGCACAAGGTTGAAGGGCTTGATTAACATTTTTTTTTTAATATGACATCAACTTTACTTTCAAATCAATATACATTTGTGAAATAATTGTGAATTGGTTCATACAGGCCCACTCAGTTTATTCAATGTATTATTTCATTCACAATACTACCTGCACACCTTTTAAAACCTTGTTTTCAGTATAACCTGAACCTTAACTTAAGCTGCAAATTAAACAAATTAAAACAAAAAAAGAGGAAAAGAAGACATACATTTTCAGATAGACTTGAGATTTTTTTTAGCCTTTAATTGATACCAGGTACAAACATGTTCAAACAGATGTGCAGAAAAATGTCAAAATATTAGAGCTAAAACAACGACAGCCTAAGGCTGTTTACTATAAACCATGTTTTAATTGCACTATTTTGTTAAAAGCAAGTTTCAATGGTGCACTTTACATTTTTTGCACATCTCTGCTTAACCCTTGCAGTGCCCCGATACTTAGTACTTCAGTCCTAAGGTTTACAAGACCTTTCTTTACACATCACTTCAACCCAATAACAATTATGAAACCGCAAGATTAAAAATCATCCCAAGCACTTTCAAGGTAAAGAACAGGCATTGCAAGGGTAATGTCACCTCCTTCAGAACACAAGAAGGAAGTGTCCGTGTGAACCCCAGAGAATGCAGGTGGGAGTTTAGGAGGAATGCAGGAAACGGCTAAAGGCGTTGTACGCAGACTCCAAGTCAAACAGCATCTGACGGACCTGGGAGTCGTCCAGTTCATCGGAGGCTGACATCCCGCTGAGAGTCGTCAGCCTGCAGTGGTATCAATGTGGTTAGTCAATTATGTAACCCAGAGATGATGCTTTAAGTATATATTAACTAGTAAAACTGGCCATGTGCTCCTGGCATTTTGTATATGTTGCATTCAAATAAAGTCCAGATGATTGGATAGTGACAGTGGAGTTGCTTCTGGGATAAAATCCAGGATGCCACACACCGGACTCAATGTGATTTCTTGTGGGGTGACACGACACTTGTGAAATTATCTTCCACACCAGAGGTGATGCTGATTAAATCTAAAATATTTATTTCATATATAGCCATTGACATGTTTCCTTTGTATAAACTCGCTGTATAAAACTTGTGTAGATTATAACTATTCACTTTTGTAGAATAGGATTATATTTTTAATATTCATGCAAGAATTAAGGAAAAAAAAGAACCAAAAAAGGCTCTTGTTAAATGTATAGGTTCTGTTAGACTTGTTGCATCAGGTCTGGTGTGTGGTGGCCTTTACTGTAGAATTTCAACAAATATTATACACTGTGTATAACATAGGAGTGGTCTAACATTTTTACACAGATGCCTATTGTTTCTTTATCATGGATTACTGACCAAAAACTGAGCTTTTCTTGCAGGCAGGTACGTAAAGGATAAAAAATTGAAAATCTTGAGGTGTTCTAATACATTTGCACACTACTGTACATTATCCACTAAGAAACATACCAGAGATTGACTTTATCCTTCGCCTCGGAATCTGGGGGCATGTTACTCATTCTGTTCATGGTTTCCATCAGCTCCCTTAAGTCTGGCTGGATCTGGAAATGGACACACAAACATATTACTTGAACAACAATGACTCAGAATGTTCTTATTAGGCTCCCGAGTGGCGCATCCAGCAGAGTGCAGGATGTGTCCTATAGCCTGGGGACCGCAGGTTCGAGTCCAAGCTATGTCACAGCGAACCGTGACCGGGAGTTCCTAGGGGGCAGCGCACATTTTGCCGAGCACTGCCCGGGTAGAGAAGGCTTAGGTCGGAAGGGGAATCCATGGCTCACCACGCAGCAGCGACCCGTGGCCGATAGGACACCTGTGGTTCTGCAGTGGAGCCTTCAGATCTACATTGTCTTCCGGCACTATAGGTCTGGGGGCCTCGCTGTGGATCCGCAGTGTGTAAAATGATGGATGGCAGGAGCACAATTCAGAGGACGCGTGCTCCAGCCTCCGATCCCCGAGTTGGCGGGGGAGTTGTGAGCAGTGAGCCGAGGATACAGATAATAATTGGGCATACCAAATTGGGGAGAAAAACCTGGGTAAAAAATTGTCGACGACTAAATTAAAAAAAATAAATAAATAAAAAGTTCTTATTAGCAGAACAATTAGTGCCTATTACCTCGTCCATGGCTCGGATCTCCAGTCGCAGCTTATCCATCACTGTGATAAAAAGCTAGAATGGAGAGAAAAACTGGGTAAAAGAACATCATTTAAAAAGTATTTAAAATCTAGCGCTAGTGTTCAACTTTAATTATGACATTGCTTTAAAACAAAAAATGTGAAAGTTAACTGATGTATTCTTTTTTTTTTTTTTTTTTTTTTTTTTTTTTTTTTTTACTATTTTATGCAGTGTTGGCATTAAATAATTCAACACAGTCATCATAGTTTTTTTTTTTTTTTATTATTTAATGGTATTAAAATCAAATTGTAGGATTAAAACTTTAACTTGAAAAGAGGCAGTGTGATATGATGGTTACACTTTCAAAATGTAGTGTGGCCTAGATATGAAAGCAAAGAGGTTTGGAATCAATCTGGTTAATTGGTTAGGGCTGGTGGCAGGGAGGAATGTGGTCTGCTACTGTTTATAACTGAGAAAAGGAAAGAATGATACCTGACACAACTTTGTGTGTATCATGGAAACCAGGAACAACTGTTTTATATAAGATGCTGACATCTCAACTACTACCCAAAACAAAAGACAGAAAAACATGATTTGACTTACCGAAACGATATCTGCAATGCAGCGGTTCAGGTTGCCCTTGTCATCTTTAATGGTGATTGGCCTGTCCTCTTTAATCCTCTCCATAGCCAGTGGACAGTCCAGCTAGGAAAGATAATATCCAGTAAATAAACAGATTATACATATCTGGCATGAGCATTTTCAAATAACACATCTGAACGGTATCACTGGTTTGCTGCTCACAGATCCCTTGAGGCAGATCGTGAGTTGGCTTGTCTGAGCAATCAGAAAATGTCATTCATCGCTGTGTTGATGACTATTTAAAACATGAAATCTACCTGGTTTACTCAGAGCTTAACTGCACAGACTGAAACAATGAATATGCTTGCAATATTATTATTACGGTATGCCTTGTATGAAGATGACAGTGCTGCAGTCTGCTTTTCCGTACATACCCTGTACTTCCTGCAGAAATCATCAATGGAGCCCACATCGGACCCCTGCACCTGCTTGAAAGCAGCCTTGTACTGAACCAGCAGTCTGGAGCAGGCAGCTGTGTACCTGGGGAAGCAGATTCAGCATTTTAGTCATCTCTATCATCTGCACTAATAGCGCAGTCAAGGCTGGCATGACTTCACTTGGCTTGGAGTATACCCCCATATGCTGTAGCTCTTCTACCTCACCTAGGTAATGGCTTGATACCAGGAGGTTCCCAGTTGAAACCTCAGCTCACCACTGACTCACTGTGTGTGTGTGACCCCAAGCAAGTCACTTAACCTCCTTGTGCGCCATCCTTCGGATGAGACGTAAAACTGAGGTCCTATTGTAAGTGACTACAGCAGTTGTTGATGCATAATTCACCTCCTTAGTCTCTTTAAGTCACTTTGGATAAAAGCATCTGCTAAATGATGAATTAATAATAATTAACAATAAATGCTCCTTATACCCACAGACATAACTTAATTGAGAAGGCAGCAATATATTGGTCCACAATTCTTTAAGAAGACATATTTAGTAGTCACTTATGTCTGAAGCAGGTGTGCCCATATTTATTTGAATATACTTCTTGAAAGTATTGTACATATATTAAATTTAATGGCAGGAATTCACTGTTCACTGTTTCAGTAAAAGAAAGAAAGACTCACTCATTTGGGGTCACACAGTCCTTGATGTAAGCTTTCTCTAATATACTCACTAATTCAGTCCTTGATGTAAGAGTTCTCTAATACACCCACTCATTCAGTCACACAGTCCTTGATGTAAGCTTTCTCTAAGACACTCGCTCATTCGGGGTCACACAGTCCTTGATGTAAGCTTTCTCTAATACACTCACTCATTCGGGGTCACACAGTCCTTGATGTAAGCTTTCTCTAAGACACTCGCTCATTCGGGGTCACACAGTCCTTGATGTAAGCTTTCTCTAATACACCCACTCATTCAGTCACACAGTCCTTGATGTAAGCTTTCTCTAAGACACTCGCTCATTCGGGGTCACACAGTCCTTGATGTAAGCTTTCTCTAATACACTCACTCATTCGGGGTCACACAGTCCTTGATGTAAGCTTTCTCTAAGGCCTGAAGTGTCTTTACTACAGCAAACAGCTCAGCCATGTTGTCATACCTAGAAACAGAGAAAAGCAAATTAATTTAAACAGAATTTTCTACAATCAGCTTTACAGTGAACTAGAGCCCAAAGAGGCCCTGATGACCTTTACAATGAACTAGAGCACAAAGACGCCATAGTGACCTTACACAAAACATGGTAATTAACTGGAGGAAGAAGCCAGAGGCTAAGAGTAAATACAGGTTCCATAATGTGATTCCCATTCACTATTATCAGATCAGTACGAGTGGTATAATTTAAACAGTTCATATGAATATGTGAGACAGTTTAGCCACAGCACAATACTAGGGCGAAGTGCACCAAGCAGACGTAAGACTTATTCAGGTTGTAAAGAGGTTGTAACTGTATGTCTGCTAGTGGGTAGGTGTAAAGCTGGCATAGACAGGCAAATAATATAGTTACATTTAAAATCAAATCAGCTTTGAATATTGTAAAATGACCGTTAGGTTAGCAAAAGCCAAAGATGGGTGGAATAGTACATTGGTTTGATGATTTACAGTACCGCCGTGCAATGTGTTGCGAAAGAATTATACAGGACAGACTTAATCCATTGGATATGTATAATGATTTTGAGCCCTATCAGCGCTATCGATTACCAAGACAGAACCTACTTCGTCTTATAGATGAAATATGGGATGACCGTCAAAATATGAACCAAAGGAATGCTGCCTTATCTGCTCAATTACAAGCACTCATAGGATTATGCTTTTGAGTAAGTGGATGTTTTCACAACCTGCTAAGCGACATGATCCATGTGGACAGAACGACTGCTTGTAGGGCTATCCCTCGTGAAATACTTGCCCTTAAAAGATGGATGGGTCACTATATATACTGCACTGTGCACTGGGGAAATCAGCAGCAGGGCTGGTAGGTAACGTAATCACACACAGACATAAGCCCAACATACGCTCCTTGCAAAGGGGCTGGCTCTTTTGTACAGCGGCATCGGCGCTATGCTTTAGAGCGAGAGGTCCCGGGTTCGCAACCCCCCGTTGCCTGTGTGTGGATTGCCTCGGCCTGTGTGATTTGCCTGCCTGCATTAACTGAGATACCTACAATAATTTCCAAGGGATCAGCAAAGGCTAGATAATAGCCAACAATTTATCCTTCTGACTACACAGGAATGTCGTGTTAAGCTTAGAATTAAGAATTTCCTTGTTCTCTTTATATAGAGACAGCAGTGTGCGTATTTCGTGATCTGTAAAGTGTTTTTTTCTTAACATTTTTGCTTATAGAGCTTAATGAGCTTAAAGCCAACACATGAAACTATGCTTGGTGGTCTCCAACCCTGGTGAATACCACATACCACCTCTCTTCTTCCATAGGTAATGTTTCACCTAGGTAACAGGTTTAATGAGCAGCAAAAACACATGATTTCATGCTGGGACTGTTTTAGATGGATTAGTGTGTCAGGTTGTACTTTTGCTTACTGTATATGTATACTTACTTTTCACGCTCCCTGGCATTTTTATACAATTTGACCTCCTGAAAATCAAGAAAATCAATGATTTTGATCAAGTGTCATTTTTTTTGTGCCAATTATAAGCAGACAAATCAGCAAATTCTTACACTAAGGATACTGTCACAGAAAGCTTTCAATGTTGTAAAAAAGAAGATTTCAAATATTAACCTTCCAACTATTTTACTTGTCCTAATTGCTTCCTTTATTTTAAACAATACAAAAAAACAATTTGCCATCTAATTAGCTTAGAAAATACAGTAGGCCAAGGTTTGAAATGTAGTTTAAATTTAGCGCAGTCAGGTGCCCATTGGATATTAAAGTACGAGCTTACCTCATACAATTCTGGTTTATTAGCTGGGGCTGAAAAAAAAAAGAGTTTGCATTTGAGGCAGAGTTAACTAGATAAAATTTATTTAGCTACATTCTGATAATATTACTCCACTCTACTTATTTAGGACGATTCTGCCTCAATCAGTGAACATTGTAACTACTGGTATAACTCTTCCAATGAGATGAAAATGTAAAGCAGCACTGAAGTCTCACCTCCTCCTATGCCTGCTGCCGCTGGGATTCCGTGAAACATGGTGACAGGTCAGGACTCGGTATAGGTCTGCAAAACTGGAACAGACAGGGGGATGAATTTCTCAAACTGGGACAATTGTCTTTAAAGCAAATATCTTACCGACAATGTGGAGACAGTGAAACAATTAAAGTTGAGTGTTGTGTAGAAACTACAAGCATAAAGGGCACTACTTAAATGAATATGAAATAAAAGCAAACTAAAATTAAAATCCAACATATTTAATTTACTGCTTTTTCCATGGGTAAGTGCTTCGGTGATTTTTCATGACAACTCAGCTAGGAATTAAGAGTTCACTCACAGCCTGTAGTTTTTCTGGATTGTGTAGTATACATATATAAAAACATTATAATACCGGTAGATAATGAATACAATTTTCATTAACATATTATGTACAGTAACAGTAGCAAACATTCATTATTTTTTACCTTCCCCACTTCGACAAGCATGTGACAACTAAACAAAGTACTTAAATATCTTTTTTCAGCGTTTATATTCATACAATCTAAACATTTTGGCCGGTACTTTGAAAAAGTAAGGCAACATTGTGTGCAGTCGTTTCTCTCGCACTCAGCCATGTCACAGCTTTACACACCAGTTCCGAGCTAAGACGACAAGACACTGTTTAACTTAATCGTCTCATATTATGATTATAACATTTTCAACCGAGTTAAACTAATGTCAAAACTTGTTTTTACTATAAAAAGAAAATACCAAATCACTTCCGACTCACCTTCTTGTCAAGTGAGATCACGTGAACAACAAAGCTACGCACGACGCACTGCTCTCACGTCACTCCGCCATCAACAAATATAGGTGTCTAAATATATATATATATATAATGAATGTAAACAAAGTAAACAACATTTGTTTGAAGCTTCATCTTGAATAAGGTTTAATCGTTGAATAATATATATACTTCTTTTACAAAAACAGATACATCGCTAAGTTAATAATTTAGACGTGGTTGCAGGCGGTCGATCTGAACAGCAGCATTCTATTTTTGGGAAAGGAGAAGGACCCGTTTAAAATCTCCGGCGGGACCGAGAGAAACTAAACAGCCCACAGATTGAAAATAGTTTAAAGCGGGCTTGTTATTCCTTTAAACGCGTTTTGTGTTATTAATATTCTTAATTATTTACCCAAAAAGTTTATTAATCTGAGAGGGATAGTTTTCTTTCTTTTTTTAATTGTAAAAATTGAAGTTTTTTTTTTTTTTTTTTTTCTAATATTTTTACAGCGGTGAGTAACCAGGTTGTTTCTTTTGGTAATTTGAGATTTTTCTTAATAACAAAACCCTTAAAGACATGTAAAATAATAATAATAATAAATAATAATAATAATAATAATAATAATAATAGGTAAAAATTTTTTATTATTATTATTATTATTATTAGTATTATTATTATTATTAACAGAAAACGAGCAAAAAATTGGCAGAATGTTTTTATTTTGGAGCGTGTGAGTTAAGTGTAGCGTAATAATAATAATGAAGAAAGATACTATTTCTAAACAAGAAAATTGGTATGAAAAATACACTGCGATAAAATGATCTGTGATTCGTAATGCGTTATTTTAATGTTAAACAATTTTTTAACAGTTCTGACAGCTTCAATCTCTCGTTGTTTCAGGGTTTTGGTATATTATACGGTATTTACTCATTTGTTTTACTGGTACCTGCTGTATTTAGTTGGACACAGATGGTACTGAAAGTGCTACCAATAATAATGATAAAAATAGCTATCAATTTAATACACAGGACTGATACCCACTGGGGACATTGTTCCTGCTGTGTGAGCCTAGCTGTATTAAATGAACGCCGCCTTTACTTTCTTAATTCTGTTATGTACTTTGTACCTTGCTGTTCTACAGTGAACTGTAGCCAATACATTGCTATTAATTACAGCAGATCTATATTTTTGTTCCAGAGTGGCTTCTAGTGCAGTGGTGGTTAGAGACAGCCTCTGCAGAGGAAGATGAAGACACAAAAGAGATCTTCTGTGACTGAAGCAGAGGATTGTGGGGTCTGGTTAGACACCACGGAGCTGAAAGAAAAGAGGAAACGGGTACCAGTGAAAACAACCATATCCCAAGAGTTACTAAAAAAAGTCTGGAAGAGTATCGCTAATAGCAAACTGTATTAATACCATAATAACCAGGTTCAGGGTCAATTCCTGTCTGTCAATTCCAGTTCATTTTTTAAAATTAATTCCCAATTCTATTGCCTTTTAATCAACTCCAACACATAATTGATCAATATTGCAATTGTCAGTATTCTATTCAAACAAGCTTCTTATAGTGGCAGCAAATCACTTAAATTGAAGTCCCTGTTAGTAAATTAAATTGGCTTGAAATGAAAGCAGTTGAACAATTGCAACAATTATGTCTCTAAAATATACATTTGAAGGAATTGGAATTCAGAATTGATTTAAAAAAAAAAAATTGGAAATATAGTTGGAATTGAAAAACAGGAATTGGCCCAAACGCTGATAACCCCTAAATATGGCTTTTTAATGCAATGTATGTGAAGATGGGGGAAATAATCTGTTCAGCGCAAAAAAATATTGAATGTCACTGTGCAAGGGGTCCGAATGGGGTTTACATATCCCACCCTAGCCTTCTGCCGTACAATAACACCCTGTGTGCATTGCGTTCTATAGCTCGGTGTGCGCTGCGTTCTATAGCTCGGTGTGCGCTGCGTTCTACAGCTCGGTGTGCGCTGCGTTCTACAGCTCGGTGTGCGCTGCGTTCTACAGCTCGGTGTGCGCTGCGTTCTATAGCTCGGTGTGCGCTGCGTTCTACAGCTCGGTGTGCGCTGCGTTCTACAGCTCGGTGTGCGCTGCGTTCTACAGCTCGGTGTGCGCTGCGTTCTACAGCTCGGTGTGCGCTGCGTTCTACAGCTCAGTTTGTTCTCTTCCAGTTGTGGCCAATCCGCCCCATTTCCAAGTTGCTAAATCCATTGGCCAGGAGCAGTTATAATATACCAGTGGCGCTGAATTTCACTCAGACCAGAACACTGCTGCCCAAAGTGAAGCAAGCCAACATCTATTCTTTCTTCACTCTGCAGCGTACCGGTGAGTTGTATGATCCCTTGGCTTCAATATGTCCCTTTTTGGTTTTGTTTGTAGCTCTCCAATTCTAGTTGCTTTTATGTTAAATGTTTAGTGGAATACGTTGTTACTTTTTGTCAATATCAATTTAATATTAAACAAGTGCCACAGACAGTATGCCTTTTGTACTGTTCTACACACTAACCAGTGTTTTAACCCAACAGATAATACAAGTAGCAGTCCAGATGTTAACCTTGCAACACCTTCTGCATCTGGCAAAACTGTGACAATAAGGAAATCCAGTCCAGATCTGACAGAGGAGCTCCACAGCTGCAGTGGTTCCGATGATGCTGTCAAATTGGAATGGGAGGCTGACAGCGTTGCTCTCCAATTATGGGAGGATGAGTACTCCAGTGGCCTGAGACAGGAGGACACTGAACAAGGGGTGAATAAATTCAGTTCAGAAGTGCATCACATTTATGAAGTCAGTGATGAAGGGAATGACAAATGTCTTCAAAAATACAAGAAGCAAAGCCAATCTTACAACCTAAAAGAAAACTCTGGCAAAATTTGTTTGAATACAACAGAAATAGAGAAGCCTGTTGGAGCAAATTTATTCGCTGCAGAAACATCATATACGTGTTTGGAAAACATATCCAAAACCGCAGGTTGTGCTATCCCCCATGGAAGGTATGTTTCAGATTGCGGAACTTCAGCAGACACTCGGGGAACTGGTTTGACTCGATGTGTTTTTACCCAGGATTCCCAGGGGAATCAAGTCATAGCACACAGAGTGATGGACACGTTACCTGACAACAGCTCTCGTGGGAAAGAAGAAAACAATAGCTGGCTGAGTGAAGAGCAGAACCCGGGGAGTTTTGGGAGAAGGTTACTGAACCTTGAAAGCAGCACCTCCACCCTCCATACTCTGAAAAAATACAAGTTTTCTGACAGCCAACAAGTGGACTCTCTCAGGAGCTTGGAGGGCAGTGTGGACGTGGGCAAGGAGAATATGTGCATGACCACATTAACACGGGCAATGTCTCCCTCGAAGAGCTCACCATTAACCCCTATCCAAATGAACTGGGACCTGGACAAAAAACTGCAGAGGCCACCTAAAAGAGCAAGAACCGAGGAGAACATGTGCAGCACCCTGGCAATGCTGTTTACTCAAGATTCTCAGGGAAACAAGGTCATTTCCCATAGCAGTGTAGAGAGGAGAGCCAGAAATAGCCCTCTGAAAGACAGAAGAAACCAGGCACAGAGCAGATGGACTGGCACGAATAGATCTTCCAGCACAGCACCCTCAGGCACAGCTACAATCCAGGATGATAAGGACTCTCAACCACATTCACTGTTTACGCAGGACTCTGAGGGAAACATGGTGATGAAACACTAACTGTGGCACTTTGTAGTAGACAGTCAATCTATATTTACACAAAGGAAGGAAAGTGGATGCTGCTATTTTCTTGCAATGAGCTCAAATTGACCTGTTTTAGACTGGCCTATCATCTTGTTTGTGTTGTTGTCGTTGTTCTTCTTCTGCCAGTATATTCCTATATTAAACTTTGAAATGATTAAGTCCCATGTGATGGCATGTGTTATCATCCTTCAGTGTTTATGTAGTCTCTTCTTTTTTTTGGTATAGTGATTTAAGTAGTTAATCACTGTATAGTCATCTGACGAGTGCAGACCTGTAATCCAGGAGTAAATAGATATTAGATACTAGATCTCTCAATAATACATCTTGTTGTTTTCTTACATTAACTGTTTTTTTCCCTTTTTGCAATCATATTGTGCAAAATGAGTGCTGAATTATACATATACAATATTTTGGTTTGATGTATGCCTTTATACTATGATTTTCAATAAACTCGCCTAAATGCAGCAGTAACTAATTCTATTTTTACTTCAATGGCTTTTTAGCCCTGGCCATCCCTGCTAGGGTTTTTGATTGTTGGCTTGAAATGAAAATAGTTAAACAATCACGGCAATTATGTATCTAAAATATCAATTCCATTTCCAACTGCTGAGAAGGAATTGGAATTGGGAATTCATTTTAAAAAAAATAATTCGAAACGGAATTAGAATTGGGAATTCATTTTGAAAATGAATTGGAAATAGAATTGGAATTGGGAACCACCAAGAACAGGTGTTAAAACCAAGCCTCGCCCAGGACAGCTGGAAGCTGCTAGAGACTGGAAGATGCTGGCAGATGTTGGTTAACGGCTTATTTTTCCACCAGAGATTGCCACCACTAACCTTCGGCCAGACAGTGTCTTGTGGTCTGGATCAGCAAGCCTTGTTCATCTGGTAGAGTTAACAGTGCCACAGAAGGATGCTATTGATGAGGCGTATGAGAGGAAGAAACTTCGGTATGCTCATCTAGCTGCTGAAGTGGAACAGCGAGGATGGAGAGTCCGAGTTTACCCAGTGGAGGTGGGTTGTCGAGGATTTGTGGCACATTCTACAACCGGGTTTCTCAGAGACGTCAGGTTCAGTGACCAAGAGTTGCGTCGCACAGTGAAGAACTTATCTGAAGCAGCAGAGAGGAGCAGCAACTGGCTGTGGTTGAGACGGAAATATTCTGGATGGGGATCTCAAGCACAATAGAAAGAAAGCAACGCTGATGTACAGGTAAGTAAGCTGGGCTGAGCTGAGTGGGGGATGGAAGGGGATGATGCTGGGATGCCAGAATCACTGCTGAGCTCTCTTGAGGTGTCGTGGGCTAGTCAATGAAACACCAAGGATGGAAGGTGCCCACTCTAAGACCCCAGAGATGTACCTTACTTAGCTCAATCTAGATGGTTGTCATGCTGATGCGCTGGGGAGACCGCACTGGGTTGATCCCTGGTGCCAGCATCCAGCATTACACTTCAGCAATAAACATCAGACAGAAGGATATCTACATCATCAGATCGAAAACAACGCAAATGGATGGAGATGCAGATGGATCACATTAGTTTACTGCAAAGCTGCATCTTAGTTGGTGCAAATCAGCATGAAGTTCAACATATACTCTCATGTAATGGAAATCACTAAAGAAAATGGAATTAGAGTTGGGAATTAATTTTGAAAAGGAATTGGAAATGGAATTAGAATTGACCCCGCCCACGGTATCAAAAGGAATGTAAACAGGTGTTAGGTTGTTGAGTTCTATCTGTTTTTGCTATTATATAAATGTTTTATGTTTAAAAGGTATTTTTTTCTGTAATGTGATTATAATGCTACTGTAAAATATCCATAATTCTTTGTTACAAATAGCAGATCAGCCAAATGTTCACTTTCAATTACATTTTAAGGTCCCCTGTTGGGATAACTCTTTTCAAATACAATAAAATATACATGTCATATTAATCACAACTTAATTTTATGGACCTTTTAAAATAATAACTTTTTTTACAGTTTGCATTTCTTATGGAGGAAGCAGTAGAGAAACATACAAAACCTGTAGTGCTTGTAAGACTGTTATTTAAACTTGAAGCAGCAACCTTGGGTGAGTTTGTATCATCTACTGTACATTTTCCTGAAATGTAATTTCATGCTATAATTTCTAACTGTTTCATCAAACAATGCCTCTGGAAGTATTCCTCGTAGCTGATTGTGAGGCGGGGAAACAAATTAGTGTTGCACAGGTGTCAGTGCGTCTACATGGGTTTCAAAGCACAGTGAAATGTGAAGTATGTTTCCCCACCTCACCTTCAGAGTCGAACTTGAGCATTTTTTTCAGGAGTAGTTAAGTCTGCCACACACCAGACACAATGCGGTTTTTCATTAGGCGACAAAATACTTTTGCAGCGAACATATATACCAGAAGCAACACGGGCGATGCAACAGGTTTGAAAACTACCAGATCTATACAACTGTTCAAAATTGCTATTGACAAAACTATGAGCAAGACTGGTACATATTTGTCAATGTGATGTGGAAATTATGAATGTCGTCTTTGATGATATTTCAACATTTCAAAGATTTTATTGAATTACAGTTCATATAAGGAAAGCAGTCAATTGAAATAAATTAATTAGGCCTTAATTTTCAGCTTCCAGGAATTGTGTACAGATCATCGACATTATTATGCTGAAACATGAGGTGATGGTGGCACAACAATGGGCCTCAGGATCTCATCACGATATCTGCATTCAAATTGCCATCGATAAAATGCAATTGTGTTTGTTGTCAGCTAATGCCTACCCATACCATAACCCCACTGACCACCATGGGGCACTCTGTTCACAACGTTGACATCAGCAAACCGCTCGCCCACACGATGCCATACACGCTGTCTGCCATCTGCCTGGTACAGTTGAAACCGGGATTCATCCGTGAAGAGCACACTTCACCAGTTTGCCACTGGCCATCGAAGGTGAGCATTTGCCCACTGAAGTCGGGTCAAGACCACACATTTTAGAGCGGCCTTTTATTGTTCCCAGCACAAGGGGCACCTGTGTAATGATCATGCTGTTTAATCAGCTTCTTGATATGCCACACCTGTCAGGTGGATGGTTTATCTTGGCAAAGGAGAAATGTTCACTAACAGGGATGTAAACAAATTTGTGCACAAAATTTGAGAGAAATAAGCTTTTTGTGCGTATGGAAAATTTCTGGGATCTTTTATTTCAGCTCATGAAACATGAGACCAACACTTTACATGTTGCATTTATATTTTTGTTCAGTGTATATGGCAATAAATCATACATACAGGCTTGTCCAGTTCCTTCGAAATGGACTCCCATATATTGTCTTTTAAACCTGTATCTTTATAATTGCGATGACCTTTGTCATAAAGCTCTGGGTATGTTTCCACGGCAAATATTGTTTCCTCTGTCATTTTGGAGACTGATTCACCTTACTGGACCATGTGCATTAAAGCTGTTCTCTGATTGGTCAATTCCCCAGTTGTCATGTTACAAATCACAAAAAATAGGATTCATAAGAACATAAGAAAGTTTACAAACGAGAGCAGGCCATTCGTCCAATCTTGCTCATTTGGTTGTTAGTAGCTTATTGATCCCAGAATCTCATCAAGCATTTTCTTGAAGGATCCCAGGATGTCAGTTTCAGCAACATTACTGGGGAGTTGGTTCCAGACTCCCACAATTCAATTCTATTATTTCACATTGCTCTGGTGCTACTCCTGCGTCGCATGTCGAAAGTATAGATTCTGTTCATTTTGCTGCATTGCTGCACAGTTTTGCCTGTCATATGGGTAGCAGCCTTTAGTCAGCCTGGCAAATAATATGCTTAGCAGAAACAACAAAGAGTACCAGATAGAGCACGCATAATAGGAAATTAAACAGGTAAGAAATGTAATATTAGGAAGATTAATAGGTTATAACTTAACTTGTTGGTTTCACAGACCCTGAGTTTGCACTATTTATCAGTATTAACGGGGATCTATGAAACTTGCTAACACTATCCTCACAACACTATGGGCCTATGCTGAGGGAGGAGACAGTCCACAGTGCAGTGTTTGGTAATCAAGTTTTACTGTAATTCAAAGAATAGCCTGGTAGGTGCATTAACCTCCTTCACGCAGCAGGAAGTAGATTGAGGATTGGGCTTTCCAAATCTGCTAGTTGGCAGCAAAGTGACAACAGCCAGAATATAAAGACACCAATATATTTTATGATACTCCATTACCAAGGGATGTGTAAAAAGCCCTAATTGTTGTATTTGAACTTTCCTTTAAAATCTAAAAAAAGTCACAGTAGAGGCACTGAAAAAAAAAAGAACCCGTAATGACCATTTTTTAAATCCAGCCTCACAATCCACAATTTTTCATATAAAGAATATTATGATGTCTTGCCAGACAGGTGGACAGGTGGAGGTGTTTTGTTGTATAAGAAAAGGAATCCAGGCTTTTCTCATTAAAAAAAAATGCTTGGGCATTACAGGGTTAAATTATTTCCCCCAGGTGGACACTAGATGTCCCTGTTGCTCCATGATTCAGCTAAGAATAAGCTGAAACTAACTTGGTTCCTAACGGCTATACTGGCAGGATATTTAGATGACATTGTGAAATATTGCCCACCCCCAAGGAAATATAAAGAGCATGGCACAGAATACGTTTAGCAAAAAGAAGCAAAAGTAAGAAACATTTGCCCTTACCCCTGTTACACAGTGAGTCAACAACTGAATTGGGCTTTGAACCAACAATCTTGCTCTTACTGTAAATCCATTCCTCTAATAGGACAGCACCGGCTCGGCAGTGCTTATTACTTTGAGGTTGGTTTATTCTTTTTTTGTTTTCACGTTCATGATTTGTAAGGGTCCTAGTGGCATTTGAAACAAAACAAAAAATTATATATATATATATAGAGAGAGAGAGAGACTATAAAATATTGTCATGTGTCTCTTTTTTTGTTTTGTTTCAGTGTGCAATAGTATTAGTATTGAAATAACATTAGGTTGTTTTGGCAACAAGGCATAGCATTGTCAAATTAATATCAGGAAAGATGAAAAAAAAAGAACCTACTTCAAGTAATAGTGTTTGAAACTCAGCCCTGAGTCATGCTTCCTCTGTGCAAGCTGCCTGTGGTGTGTTATGTAAGTGTTCCTGTGCAAGGAATGTGTCAGAGTGGCTGGTGAGGATGGAGCTGGGCACACCCACTTCTCTCTTGTAAGTGGTGTTTCTCTTCCATGTTTGATGTTTATTGCAGGCTCTGTTCACAGCAGTGGAGCTTGGAGAGGATTTTGATCCTACATTTCATAGCACTTTCACGGCACTAATTCCAGTGAAATAGATAGTGGAGGGCTGATCTATACTGTAATGTGTGTGTGTGTGAGATGTTGTAAGGCTTTGTGGTCTGAGTAGTAGTACAGTTATCTAATTCGACAGTGAGCAGAGATGCAACATAGTTGAATAGTACTCTGTGGAATATGGAATATAGTAAATGATAATCCCAGCAATGTGTTATGTAATTTGACTATGCAATATAGCTTTATCTTTATCAGTCTATTATATGCACCTCTATTTCAATGGTTGATTTATATTCTTTGGGAGGCTCATATGATGAGGTAAGAACCAGTTCGCCACAGAACAATGACTCTTAATACTTACAGCAAACGGGTTAATTGCGTGCAAGTTTCACACAGCTTGTTTCCCTCATTGTATTTCATTGTAAGAACCAGGATTGTTTAACCAAGATCTCTTACTGCGCACCACTATCTCAATATTGCAGTCATAGTTTGGCACAGAAATATGTAAACAATCTGGAGTCTGTCTATGCTGACAAAACAAATACCTCTCTGACCTTGAGTTTGAAACGTTTTCTTCCCAAATCCAATGCATGTGAACTACAGTGATCCTGACCCCCCGATCAACAGGAAGATATTGTGTAAGAATGATGACTTGATCATACTACTACACACTTACTCATCAACATACACACTATGGATCAGCGATAGAACTGTTACAAGCTATGCACATACAGATTCACTCAGCGTTAAGGTAACCATTAAATAATAAATCATTCATTCTAGTGTTGGCTAGTGATATTGCTGGATAAAGGAGACATGTACAGTACAACCAAATACAAACAGACGTGAAAGCATCTGCTTCACACACAGGATAAAACTTTGCTGGTGGTTTAAAAATGAAAATCAAGAATAGTTTCATTTCCGCCACGGGTTTCTGTTTGACGTACTGAAAATCGTTCATCAATCAATTGAAATTGTTCATCAATTCCTTGTAGTTCTTGCCATTAAAAAAAACAAATCTTTCAAAACGTTCTCTGTCATTGAAACCGAGGGATCCCTCCTGTCCCTCAACACCCATTCACGCCTCATTGTCTGTTGGTGCTGGTTGTGGAGTCTATAGACAAGATGTGCCATTCCCTTCTTTTCAAATGATGATGGATAAATGTAGCTTGTTGATAAATGTAATGTAGTGCTTTAAAAAAACATTTTCAACTCTACATATGAGAGTGAAAGTTTTGCAACAAAGCCCACCCTGGAAATAGAAAGGAGATGCTAATGCTGTACTTGTTTCTGCTGCAGCTGAAACACAGCGAGTGAAATCAGCAAGCAGCTCAGAGGAGTCCCCCTTCCACTTACTAACAGAAACACGCTGCTGAATCAATGCATCTGAGAAACACAACTCAAAATCCTTCTATTCAAATTTTTTTTTTAGCTTCTGCATGCTGTCCAAAACACACCCTCCCTCTTTCAGGGAGAGAAGGGAAAGGGAACGCCAAGTGTGCCACACCCCTTATATACAAAAATAGGGCTACAGATGCAAATTTCTCAGAAATGACCAGTTCTGTTTTTTCTGTTTTTCCCACTTTATATCAATTTATTGATAATTAAACATGCCATTTGAACATAAATATTTTGTTGATAGTTAAAATTATTGCATTTATAAATATAACCACAGTCTATTTTTTTATGTTTTATTAAAGCCAAGACTTTCAATCAGACTTGTTGCTGTAAGAGTAAGTAAATCACCTGAAGATGCCTACATGTCATAATCATTATAAACATCACAGGTCATTGCTGGCATTAAATTAAGCAGGAATACTTAATTGAATTACAACAGTTCAGAAAACAAGTATCATATCTAGTCTACAAATAAAGGTGTTTTGAAAAGACCTGTTTAGCTTATAGCTGTCGTTATCTTAACAATACAACATATGAAAGATCATACAACAGTCTCTTGACATAGGGGTTGTACCAAGAGACTGAAAAATTGCAAACGTAATACCGATCCACAAAAAGGGAAACAAAACCGAATCAGGTAACTACAGACCAATAAGCCTGACTTCTATTATATGCAAACTTATGGAAACTATAATAAGATCCAAAATGGAAAATTACATATATGGTAACAGTATCCTGGGAGAAAGTAAGCATGGTTTTAGGAAAGGAGATCGTGTCTAACTAATCTGGTTGATTTTTTTGAGAATGCAACATCGATAATGGATAATTGCAAAGCATATGACATGGTTTATTTAGATTTCCAGAAAGCTTTTGACAAAGTCCTGCATAAAAGATTAATTCTCAAACTGAACGCAGTAGGGATTCAAGGAAATGCATGTACATGGATTAGGGAGTGGTTAACATGTAGAAAACAGAAAGTACTGATTAGAGGAGAAACCTCACTATGGAGCGAGGTAACAAGTGGAGTAACACAGGGATCAGTATTAGGTCCTCTGCTCTTCCTAATATACATTAATGATTTAGATTCTGGTAAAGTAAGCAAACTTGTTAAATTTGCAGACAACGTAAAAATAAGATGGGTGGCAAAAACTGATCTAGACAAGATTCAGAACTGGACAGACACATGGCAAATAACATTTAATAGAGAAAAGTGTGAAGTACTGCATGCAGGAAATAAAAATGTGCATTATAAATATCATATAGGAGATACTGAATTTGAAGAAGGAATCTATGAAAAAGACCTAGAAGTTTTTGTTGACTCAGAAATGTCTTCATCTAGACAATGTGGGAAAGCTTTAAAAAAAGGCCAACAAGATGCTTGGATATATTGTGAAAAGTGTTGAATTTAAATCAAGGTAAGTAATGTTAAAACTGTACAATGCATTAATAAGGCCTCATATTGAATAGAGTGTTCAGTTCTGGTCACCTAGCTACAAAAAGGATATTGCTGCTCTAGAAAGAGTGCAAAGAAGAGCGACCAGAATTATTCCGGGTTTAAAAGGCATGTCATATACAGACAGGCTAAAATAATTGAATCTATTCAGTCTTGAACAAAGAAGCCTACGCGGTGACCTGATTCACAAATGGAGATTAGACAAAGGGGCATTCAAAACAGAAAATAGGAGGCACTTTTTTTACACAGAGAATTGTGAGGGTCTGGAATCAACTCCCCAGTAATGTTGTTGAAGCAGACACTCTGGGATCCTTCAAGAAGATGCTTGATGAGATTCTGGGATCAATAAGCTACCAAACGAGCAAGATGGGCCAAATGGCCTCCTCTCGTTTGTAAACTTTCTTATGTTCTTCTTATAAAACAGTTTAGTGACAGTCCAGCAATGTCATGTAAGAGTAATCCTGTTTACAGTACTCCACAATCGAAGTTTAGTGTCTTAGTGATGTTACAATAACCAGGATCAAATATGAAACAGTTTGATAAAAGATGCATGTTGACTGACTTGTTGCTACACAAGTTCAGTGCTGTGTATCGCCAGATTGTAATTTAAATAGCGCCCCTTACTGTCAGCACATATTGAATCCTCCCAATTGTTTCTTTGCTAATTCTGCATTCTTGTTATTTGCTAAATTTAACAAGAGGTGCGTCTCCAGACAGAATGTCTTTCTGAAACTAACGGTGTGTGTAGTGTAGTGACTGCATCCTCTACAGCAGTAAAACGATCACTTTCCTTTAAGGAATGTATAGCTAGAAAAATAGCTTTGAGCTGTTTTTTCATCATCAGATAATATAATTTAATTAAGAAACACTTGTGGTTTAACATTGCACATTATATTTTTATTAAATGCCGAAATAAGCAATTGATTTGATTACTTACTCTGGAAAGCCCTGCCTCGAGCGCAGTACCTTTTCAGCCTGGAACAATGCAGTGCTTTGACATTTTTTGTTGCCGTCTTTTTTGCTTGCTTGTTCTCTACGCATTTACGACTGGCAATATGATCTTTTAGTGGTACTGTATTGACTCGTACATGATCAATTGAATGACAGGGGAATGAGCAGAATAGTATCCCACAATCCTCATATAGATAATCAGAAAATGTTTTTGCTCTGCTTTTTGCTGAAACATTGCTTTTTTTTTTTTCGTTGGTGCAGTCACCATGTTAAGTTTCAGCAGAGAGACACGTTGAGTGAAGTCATAGATTAATTAACTAAACTTGGCTGGGTGTAGTGCAAAACAGACAAAAAAGAAAAATGGAGATGCGAGTAGAAAACACGAGACTGCAAAATTCCCACAATACCTAATTCCCAACGCCTAATTCTGTCCCCAACGCCTAATTCCCAACGCCTAATTCCATTCCCAACGCCTAATTCTGTCCCCAACGCCTAATTCCATTCCCAACGCCTAATAGCCCTACAAAAAGCTTTATTTCATCATACTTTTTTTCATACAGAAAAAACGTTTACTGCTGAGGCTAACTAGGACACAGGAGCCAGAGTCCAGCCACTGCCATAACGTCATTGTAATTAAATAAATATGTACCATAACCCCATTGACTAGAGGAATGCCATTGTCATGTCATTGTGAGATGATCAATAGGCTAAGAAGACAGCAAATATACTGTAGGAGTAGCGCAATGAAGTGTAGTATGGGCTCCATTCCCACAATGGGCTGGGAAAACATTTTCAGACAGGGTTGTCTTTCTGGAGACTGAGATTCTGCTTGCTCCAGTACTGTACCTCAGCAACCCTCTTAAAGGGCATTCTGATGAGTATAGGACAACTCCACCTAAAATAATTCCATTTCATTGATGCTCTGCCAAGAATTTGAATGTTTTGCTTTGATGTATGAAATATGAAAGTGGGGTTGTTCCGTACCCTCATTTGTAACTAGATGTTTGAAGCAAACTGGCATTGTCACAGGTTCATGTTACAGTTTGCTGCAGCCAGTCAAGTTTAAATATTTAAACAACAAATCTAATCTTTTTCCACATTCAGTGGCAGTGTATGAAGTAACCACTTGTAAACTATAAATGTGCTAAATAACACTTATCCTTTCAAAAATGAACAGCTACAATTATACAGTATAATATATATTCTGTATAATTCCATTTACTGCTATACCTCCAGAGTGTCATGCATATTGCCCAGAAGGAGGTGACTTGTAATTTCAATGGAATCAAACTAGCAAGAAACTACTCAACACAATAACTGATCAACCCTTTCCTGAAACTTGTACACTTTTCCACATAGAACATTTGTGATGTTTGAGGTAATGGAACAGGATCACTGGACATTCATTTTAACTTGTTTTCAACAACTGGTAGAGTCAAGTTAGTCTATAAATATTTTCTAACCACATGCGAGCTACCAAATATTGCCCCTTTGTTTCATTCTGCAAACCTAAGCATGCCAAGATTTTCAATTTCAGGCTGCAATAGAGCTAGGACTTTTATAATTTTGTTAGTACTGTGCTACATCCTCCCTGAAAATAATCTTGGGATACCGATTAAAAACTGTTGGCCAAATGAAATGTATGTTTATTCGTTAACAATGTTAGAATTATTCTTATCAAACAAACCCCCGAACCGGCATGTTCTTTCTGGTGCCGTGGTGGAGTTGGATTCTGGCCCTGGAATGTGGAAAGCTCTGGAAAGGGGGTGGAGTGGAAGTTTGGGCTGGGTTCAGAAAGGATGCGCTCTGGTCAGATAAGTGTTGTGGCAGGGAGTGAGTCACTGTGAACGCGTGGGAAAGGTTACAGATCTGATCACTGTGGAGCGGAGTGGAGCCAAAGGCCTCCACAAGCCCAGCAAAGGAGCAGAAGACTGTCCGAATGAAACATTCCATAGTAATTCACTCAGTACTTCATTTTAGTCACAGTATACAGTGATCGGAAAGCAAATTCAAACTCAGTAGATTAACAAGAAGTGGGCAATAGGTAACTTTATCAGTGGTGCGCCTCAAAACGTACTGGCTGTGTTGGAAGAGCTGGGTTGAGAAGCATGCAGAGAGGGTGGC
>NC_054536.1:94043858-94059559 GCF_017654505.1 Polyodon spathula
TTTCCTGAAGAGTTGTCAAACTTGGTAGCAGCAATCCATATGAAGTTGCTGTATATGACTAATTAAACTGCACTCTTCAATGATGCAGTTCATGTGGTGCTAAACGACAGTCCTTTCTCTGTTTCCAATTAATTTCAAACTAATCAATTCCATACAAAAAACAAAAACAAACACAGAAACAAATCCCATCAAAACCAAGATCTGAGTTTCAAATCTGAATCTGACAGTCATCCAAACCATGTAGTATAAAACATTTCCTCTTTTCCAAATGAGGAAACAGTGTCTCTAGTTCTCAGTTTTGTTGTGTCTCTAGTTCTCAGTTTTGTTAAACAGTGTCTCTAGTTCTCAGTTTTGTTGTGTCTCTAGTTCTCAGTTTTGTTAAACAGTGTCTCTAGTTCTCAGTTTTGTTGTGTCTCTAGTTCTCAGTTTTGTTAAACAGTGTCTCTAGTTCTCAGTTTTGTTGTGTCTCTAGTTCTCAGTTTTGTTAAACAGTGTCTCTAGTTCTCAGTTTTGTTGTGTCTCTAGTTCTCAGTTTTGTTAAACAGTGTCTCTAGTTCTCAGTTTTGTTGTGTCTCTAGTTCTCAGTTTTGTTAAACAGTGTCTCTAGTTCTCAGTTTTGTTGTGTCTCTAGTTCTCAGTTTTGTTAAACAGTGTCTCTAGTTCTCAGTTTTGTTGTGTCTCTAGTTCTCAGTTTTGTTAAACAGTGTCTCTAGTTCTCAGTTTTGTTGTGTCTCTAGTTCTCAGTTTTGTTAAACAGTGTCTCTAGTTCTCAGTTTTGTTGTGTCTCTAGTTCTCAGTTTTGTTAAACAGTGTCTCTAGTTCTCAGTTTTGTTCTATCTTCTCTGCAGGAGTTTATGGTGGAGCTAAACCGGAAGCTGCCAGAGGTGGAGAAGATCACCAAGTCCTGCAAACTGAAACTTGCACCAAAACCTCAGCTACCTCAGAGCCGGAAAACTCCATCCAGTAAGGGATGCGTACTCTGAAATGATTACACCATGTAACAATTTTTTTTTTTTTTTTGTTCCTGGGTAGTAAGTGTTATTTCCTAATTGCTTATGCCTCAAAAGTATAGAAAATGGCTATTATTCCCCACAAACTTTGCTTTTGTGACCAAGACAGTGATATTTCAAAATATCACTATTTCCAATGTGATCCATAGGTACACATAGTGATAAAAAGGTTACACAGAAAAAGCGAGTGACTAATACATAAAATTTCAGCTTCGAACTTTTCATGATGAGTCTTTGTTATTTGGAAAACATAGTACCCAAACAAATGAAATCAATTGATTCAAAAAACACCAATGTAACACTTGTTTATGTGAACGAAAAGACACACATTTGCCCGTTTTCCCATTGGAAATAGTGATATTTCAAAATATCACTGTCCTGGTCACAAAAGCAAAGTTTGTGGGGAATAATAGCCATTCTCTATACTTTTGAGGCATAAGCAAGTAGGAAATAACACTTACTACCCAGGAGCAAAAATTGTGTTACATAGTGTTAGTCAAAGCTAATGCCCTGCCCTGTCAGTAGACACTCTACATGGGTTTTGAACGCACAGTCTTGTTTACAAGCTGGAATTCACACTTCATGTACATTTTACATGCATTGTATACAGAACAACTTTCATCACAATTAAGTAAGGGCTTCTCCAGATATATAAAAAATGTAGGCATGACTTATAAGCTGGAAGATAGACTTTCAGCCTCCTGAAATTATAATTGTAATATCCTTAGCAAGTTTCATCTCAGTTCCACCAGCGATCCTCTAGATATACTTTATGTGAAACTCTTAAGTGGGATTTACGTACATACACACTGCACTGCACGCCCGTCTCCACTGTATATCTAGGGTGTGCCTGTAAATTATGTACATACACACTGCACTGCACACCCGTCTCCACTGTATATCCAGGATCTGCATCCCCAGCAAGGGATAGTGACGTCTATAGAACAGGGATCCCTGAAATGGCTGAGAGATCTGTCTGTGCTTCTGTTTCAGAGCGGAGAGGGACTGTGAAGTCCCAGCCAGTCACTCCAGTCCCCTTGGAGAACCTGGAGCCCCAGACCCCACAGCTCGGGCAGCTGGTCAGCCAGTGGCAGCAGCTTTGGATCCTGGCCCTGGACAGGCAATGCCGCCTGCAGGACCAGCTTCAGCGGATCAAAGAAGTGAGGGCTGCCTGTCTTGAAACATACAGTACATAGGAGCCAAGGGGCTAAACACCATCAACCTTTATCTGCAAAAAGCATAACAAGAAATAAACATGGATATTTCTGGTGCTATATTTATTTTGGTTATATAAAACCATATTATATATATATATAATATATATATATATATATCTATATATATATATATATATATATATATATATTGTAGCGTTTTGTGCTATGGGGGTGAGACAGACTGAGGGGAGACCAGATGAGGTTCCACATGCTTTTATTTTTTTTTTAATAACACAACGGAACCCTGTTTGGGCCGGGGTTCATGCCAAAATAATAAACGGCTGTATCTCTCTCTTTTACACCGCACTCTGCTTCGTCGATAAGCACTCAGTCAGTTCTCCGTCTCTCGCAGTCTCTCTCCACTCAGACATTCACCCGTGTTCTCCCGCTCGTGGCTCCCCCCCTCCTACTTATAGCCTCCGGGGGAACAGCCCACTGCGCGCACACACACACACACACACACTCATGCAGACACACACTAACGGCATGCCCCTTACCCTCACAATACACGGAACCTTAACAGGACGTAACAAACAAGACAAACACAATGTCCAGGATGCTGCCATCGCCAGGGTCATTACACAGCCCCCCCCTTTAGTCCCTCGTCCCCGAGGGAAGAACAAAGTCTCGGAAACGACCCGGGAGGCGATGATGTCTTTGCGGGCGGGAGCCCTGTGTGGAGGGCGGCCTCCCATCAGCCACAGGGGACAGGGAAACTGAACCGTCAGGGGAGGAACCCTCAGCCCTGGGGGTGGGAGGACTGTTAGGGCAGAGTGGATCGGGAGGGGGCAGGAGAGGACTGTCAGGAGCTGCTGGGTCGGATGGTGCTGGGTGTTGTCCCAGGTAGGGGGCCAGCCGATCCCAGTGCAGTACTACCTTGCGTCCTCTGTGAGGTAGCTGCACCCGGTAGGCCTCGTTCCTGATCCTCTCCAGGACATGGCAAGGACCAAGCCAGTGGCTGTTCAATTTTGGGCAATGGCCCCGCTGTCTCTTGGGGCTGAAGACCCACACGAGCTCCCCGGCGGTAAAGTGGCGCCCCCGTACTCGGAGGTCATAGTTCCGCTTCTGCCGTACCCCAGCAGCCTGCAACTGGTCCCTGGCGAAGCTGTGGGCTGATTCCAGTAGGTCCTGCAGTCTCCTTGCATACTCAGGGCCTGGAGGTACACTGGGGGCATCTGGGGGATGACAAAAAGCTAGCTCTGCAGGAGTGTGCAGCTCACGCCCCAGCATCAGCAGGGCAGGGGTGCATGCGGTGGAATCCTGGACAGCAGAGCAGCAGGCCAACAGCACAACAGGCAGGTGGGTGTCCCAGTCCCGCTGGTGGGTGGCGGTGGTGACAGCCAGCTGCACGGCCAGCGTGTGGTTGAACCTCTCCACCAGTCCGTCGCTCTGAGGGTGCAGAGGGGTGGTCCACATCTTCTTAATGCCCAGGCACTGGCACATCCCGGCAAAGACCCGGGATGTGCCGGCCCTTGGTCGGAATGCAACTCTTGAGGGACCCCGAACCGGCTGAAGAACCCCTCCATTAGTGCTTCAGCGACCGTCTCCGCCTCCTCGTCTGGCAAAGCGTACACCTCTGGCCACTTAGTGAAGTAATCGAGGGCCACCAGAACAAACCGGTTCCCCCTCTCGGAGCGTGGAAAGGGGCCTAGTACGCCTATGGCAACCCTCTCCATAGGCCCCCTGACCTGGTACTGCTGGAGTGGGGCGTGCGACCGGCCCTGGGATCCTTTCCGGGCAGTGCAGATGTCACAGCGCCGGCAGTGGTCCTCCATTTCTTGCCTGCACTGCCCCCAGTAGAACGACTGGCGGAGCCGCCGCAGGGTCTTTGTCACTCCAAAATGACCAGTGCCTGGGGTCTGGTGATGGGCCTCTAGCACCTCCTGGCGCATCGCCCCTGGGACAACCACCTGCCACCTCACCTCCCCCGTGGCGGGCACCTTCCACTGCCGCTGAAGGACTCCGTCATGCAAGGCCAACCTGCTCCACTGAGCCCACAGCCCCTGAGTGGCTGTGGAAAAAGGGGCCACTTCCTCCCAAGGGGGCCTTCGCTGCTCCTCTAGCCATTGTAGTATGGGGCAGAGGTCCGGGTCTCAGTCCTGATGGGCTCTCCAATCCACCCTCTCAGCCGATACTGCCACCCGGCATTGCTCTTCCCCCCGGTGGGACAGCTCCGCTTCCCTCTCCTCCTTTCTGCTGCAATGGGCACATCCCTCCCGGGCACAGGGACGACGGGACAGCGCGTCCGCATTGGCGTGCTTCTCACCAGCCCGGTGTTGGATCCGGTACTGAAACGCCTGGAGCTGCTCGATCCAACGGGCAACCTGTCCCTCGCTCCCGGAATGTCAGTAGCCACTGCAGGGCAGCGTGGTCCGTGTGAATGGTGAAGGGGAGCCCGTAGAGATAGTGGCGGAAGTGGCGGACCCCCTCCACCACCGCAAGCAGCTCCCGTCGGGTGACGCAATACCAGCGCTCCGCCTTGCTGAGCGACCGGCTAAAATACGCCACCACATGCTCCCCTTCCGGACCCGGCTGGGATAAGACAGCCCCGATCCCCTCGTTGCTCGCATCCATGTCCAGCAGGAAGGGAGAACGGACATCCGGGGGAGCCAGCACCGGGGACTGGCACAGCGCATGTTTCAGGGTGGCGAACGTCTCCTTGCACAGGAGGCGGTGCAGGGGGGCAGCGATGGTGGCAAAGCCCTGCACAAACCTGCGGTAGTAGGACGCAAGCCCTAGGAAGCTTCTAATCTGCCAGGGGTTGACGGGAATAGGCCAGTCCCTCACTGCGGTGATCTTGTCCACCTCTGTCTGGATCCCCACTGCTCCCAATCGGTGCCCGAGGAATGAGACCTCCTGGCGCATCAGCTGGCACTTTTCAGAGTGCAGTTTTAGCCCCGCTCTCCTCACTTGCCGGAGCACCTCACGCAGGGAGGCCAGGGCATCCTGGAAGGTCCCTCCGTGGACCAGCAGGTCATCCAGGTAGACCAGGCACTCCGATGGGGGTACTCCAGCCAGCACCTTTTCCATGAGCCATTCGTTGCAAAGTCCGAACAGCATCACAGTAAACTGCCACAGACCCCGCCCAGTGGAGAAGGCAGTCTTCGGCCGTGCAGAGGGATCCAGCGCAACCTGCCAGTAACCACTGCGGAGGTCCAGCGAAGAGAACCATCTAGAGCCGGCCACCAAGTCAAAGGACTCATCGATGCGGGGAAGGGGGTAGGAGTCCTTCTCCGTCACATCGTTCACTCGCCGGTAATCAACACAGAAACGCCACTTGCCATCCTTCTTCCGCACCATGACTTCTGGCGAGGTCCAGGGGCTGTCGGACGGCTCAATGATCCCCGCCGCCTCCATCTCCTCCAGCACCTCCTCTGTGGCTTCCTGGAGGGCGAGTGGTTGGCGGCGAGGGTGCTGCTTAATGGGGCGGGCGGCTCCCGTCTCGATCTGGTGCTGCACCAGGTGTGTCCGCCCCACGTCATCCGAGGCGGTAGCGAAACTGTGGCGATACTCGTACACCAGTTCCCACAGCTGGCGACGCTCTTCCGTGCAAAGCCCTTCGCAGCTCCTGAGCCAGACTGCGTGCACTGCGCTGAGAGCTGGGTCTTCAGTGGAGACTGGTGACAGAGGGGAGATTGCTAGGGACGCTGAATTACTCCTGACAGTAGGGCGTGGCATGGCGATATCTTCCCGCAGCCCTTGGGTAGCGGTTGGCGGCGCCGGGCAGGGTGGCGGGGCTGCCTGGGGGAGGGCTGCATCCCCCTGGGCTACGCCAGAACTGCAGGAGGGCCGCTGTACATGCTGGCGAGCGTTGCGGCCGGAGGCTGGCCGTGTTGGCTGGCGAGCGTTGCGGCCGGAGGGCCGTCGAGACGCTGTATTGTCCCTGATGAGACTGGCGCATGATGGAGCCTGGGGGTGTGCTGAGGTCTCCCGTCTAACTGCAGCGGTCTGTTGTGTCCTCGGCAGATCCCGAAACTGTCATGCAAAGGAGTCCCGACTCCGACCCAGCGGTCCAAGGGGTGAGGCTAAAGCTAAAGCCGGGCTCCCCTATATGTGCAGTGTCCCGGTCTGGAGGTTTAGCTGTCCGCCAGTGTAGCGCTGGAAGTCCAGGCCCAGTATGCAGGGGTCCTGTACAGCCGCTACCCAGACGGAGTGGTACACGGTCCGTCCAGCCACTTCAATAGCAAGGTTGCCCTTTCCTTGCATGGGGGCTAGCTTTCTGGTCACAGTGCGCAACTGCACGGTGGTGGGCTCCAGCCGGACTCCTGCAGGGAGCACATCAGGGCAGATGAGAGTCACCGTGGAGCCAGTGTCCACGAGGGCAGTGCACGGGACCCCTTCAATGCGGACGGGGACATGGCAGAAGTCCCCGGCAGTGGTCCTTCCTACCGTTATAGCTGGCTGGCATTGTCTGTGGTCGGCTGTTTCCGTGGGGGGTGACGCCCCGCTCTGTCGGCTACATGTATTAGTACTGGTGGCGGCTGCTGTAGCTGGGTGGTCCGCGATTAAGGGGACTGGACTAGGGGCACGCATCGTCCCGTCTATGCTGGCCCCTTGGCGTTTCCCTGCGGTTGCTGTGTCAGGCGTGGTGGTGCAGCAGCTGCTGCTGGGCAGTGGCGCTGTAAGTGGCCAGGCTGTCCACAGCCCCAGCACAGCTGTGGGGGGGTCTCGGGAGTCAGAGCCGGCTGGGTGATCGCCGCCCCGATGAGGGTGGTAAGCTCCGGGGGCCAGGTGGGGTCAATGGTGGTGTGTGGTCAGGCCGCCTCTTCTGCTGACTACTCTTGCTCCCAGGGGCATGGTCCCGCTCCCCCTCCTCAAGCACCGTCTCGACTCGTACGGCGTGAGACACAGCGAGCTCTAGGGAGGTTGGGGCAGCAAACCGGACCTGTTGACGTAGAGCAGTCGGGGTCAGTCCGCGAATAAAGGCCTCGACAGCCAGGTCCTCCTGGGTGGCTGGCGGGAACGTTGGGTACCCCCTCCGGGCCAGGTACTGGACATCAGCAGCCTGTATGCCCAGTTTCTCTCCGGGAGCTCTAGTGCGGTTGGCCAGCTGCAGGCGCAACCCGACTGCGGGCTCCACTCTCCCAAAACGGTGCTTGAGAGCTGCGGTTAGCACCTCGTATTGGGCCACCTCGTCTGGGCCCAAGTCCAGCAGAACCTGCAGCGCTTCTCCCTCTAATGCATCCGCCAACTGTCCTGCTTTCTCCGTCGGCCCCCAGCCATTAGTAAGCGCTGCCATCCTGAATTTGACATGAATAACACCGGTACTGTATTTACTGTAGAAATATTGCATGAATCACTAGTATAGGGAATTGGGGGACATGCTGCAGGAGCGTTATATCCGAGGTGCTTTATAACTGAGAGCCTTATAGCGAGAGAGCACTGTATGTGTGAGTGTGTGTGTGTGTGTGTGTGTGGTGTGTGTGTGTATATATATATATATATATATATATATATATATATATATATATATATATATATATATATATATATATATATATATAATAATAAATTGAAATTTTGCTTAACATTGACTTCGTAAGTGCACGGTTTTGGATCAGTCAAGTTGCTCAAAGTCTGCCTCCTCAGATGCTGTCATACTGCTGGTCTTATGATTTTGTCTTTATTCACAGCTGGAAGAGTTTGCAAACTTTGACTTCAGCGTGTGGCGCAAGAGGTACATGCAGTGGATCAGTCACCTCAAGTCTCGCATCCTAGACGTGTTCAGAAGCATCGACAGGGACCAGGATGGAAGGATCAGCCAGAAGGAGTTCATGGACAATGTCCTGTCATCCAGTGAGCTCAGACCCTGTGCAGCTGTCTCTGTGCAGCACATCTCCCACCCTGTAATAAAAGTGAACCCTAGTAAATGGTAAAGGTAGTTTCAAAGTTAACAAGGATTCTCCCATGCCCGCCATGCGGGTTACCATGCTTTCACTATTCTTCGCTACACTTTGCAATGTTATCACCAGGGTACAGTATACCACAGTAAATGTTTACAATGGTAGAGGTATGTATACACTAATCCGTAGTGTCTACTTACAAGTTTCTCTATAGAAGGAAACACAATAAAACCTCAATATACTGGATGGACTTAACATTTGTGCCTGTTTAATCAAAACCATTACACATTTTGTTGACTATTTTTAGGTTATATTCTTTAAGAATTCACCCATCCATTGAAACTTAAGATTTTATTTAGATTGTAATACTACTACTAATAATATTATTTGTTTTCTTTTTTTCACTCATTCTTTTCATACAGAATTCCCCACCAACTCCTTGGAGATGACTGCAGTGGCCAATATCTTTGATATGAATGGAGATGGCTTTATAGACTACTATGAGTTTGTGAGTGCTCTGCACCCGAGCCGTGACCCATATCGCCGGAGTGCTGATGCAGACCAGATCAATGAGGAGGTGAGAGGCCAAGTAGGAAAAGCTGCTTTGTTTTCTCTCCAACCCTGTTAGACAAGACTTGCAAGTGTAACTGGCGACCCTGCGCACCACAAGCAGGCGTCATAATCACAGTGCAAAAGAGCCACCCGTGGTTTTAGACCTTTTAACCTCTTCTCATCTCATTGACGGGACAGAGTTCCTAGCAGCCGTGTGTCACACAATACAGCCCGTTACACAAGTTTGAGCAAAAACACGATACAAAAAAAAAATAAAAAAAACGTAACTGCTTTGTTTTCCTCCAGTCCTGAGGCAAGACAGGGACTTAAAGAAAGGTTTTTTAAATTAGTGCATGGTGCACTGCTCTGGTACGTAATCCATGGAGGTTGTTTTCATAAGGGAGCACTAATGCCACCAATTGCATTGCACTAAAACAATATTAAATACCTTGACACAGCTTTAGAATGAGGCAGTTAAATTAACGTTTCTTAGATGGCATGTTCAGGTTACTAAAATATTGTACTAATATGCTTTATTACTGCTTTGCTTTATTACTACACGTTTAGAATACAATGCTATAGGTACTTACTCTTTGAGTCAATCCTGCTGCTATGATTGTGTTGTACACAAGGGGTTAGTGAAGTTACATACACGTTCTATTTTCTATTTTGTGTTATTTCATCCTTCCAGAATGCAGTTTCAAATGTTGCCATACTTAGAGCATCCCTCCTGTTGCGAGGCATTGTACTTTTACTGCAATGCATATTTTCGTTTTCACTCAGTCTTGGTTGGCTTTTTCCTCTGTTTTTCACTTGGTGGTTCTCTATTTGATTTAAAAAAAAAAAAAAACAGAAAGCCCCAAAGAAAACTCTACCCTATTTAAAAGTTTAATCAAAGAGAAAATTAGTAAGAGTTTTATTTTTATTTTTATTTTTTTTGTCTCTGGGCCTTTTGTGTCTCCCAAAGGTCAAATGTAAAAGGAGAGGAGAAAGTGCCTTTAGTTATAATGCCCACAGATTGTGGAACTTACTGCCTTTATCTAGTAGAGATGCTGAGATTAAAGATTAAAGACTTACTGTTATAGTATAGCCTTACAAACGGAATTGTTTGTATCTATTTTATTTGCTTATTTTTGTAATTTAGTGTTTTATCATTCTTTGTCATTTGCTGTATTCTTCAATTCTAAGTTGATTTATGTATTGTCATTTGCGTAGTCTTTTATTATTTTATTATTATTATTATTATTATTATTATTATATTATTATTATTATTATTATTATATTATTACTTTGTAATTTTTACTACTCCTTCATGCTGCATACTTCATTCTGTTTTAACTGACATGTAAAGTGTTTTGAGATGCTGTGGTATGAAATGCACAATATAAATAAAAATTAATTTAAATTGAATTCCTGTCCTCAGAAGTCATCAGCAAATGCCACACTAGCACACAAAAAATAAAAAAGTACATTTTGCTCTTGCACTCCGCAGGTGAGCCGGCATGTGTCTCAGTGTAGCTGTGTAAAGAGATTCCAGGTGGAGCAGATCAGTGCCAACAGATACCGGGTGAGTATATGAGCCCACTCTTCTCATCATCTAGCGCCACAGAAACACACCCCTCAAGTTTATTTATGGGTTCACGTCTAATCAGATAAAGGACTTGGTGTTTCAGAAGTTCAGATGTTCAACAGTGTTCCGTTCTGTAATTTGAATCCTGCAAGTGTACTTCTTTCATCCCTCCGCTGTGTTGTACATAGCTGTGATTTAAACCTGTTGTTTTTTTGTTTTTTTTTATAAAGCTCACATTTGTTATAAAGATGAGGCATTATATACTTTCAAAAAACAAGTAGCTGAAAAAATATCTCCCTGTACTGTATGTCTTGCTCAGCAAGGAATCATAAAAGGAATCACTAGTTCTAAATCTAGTATCAGGCTGGGTTATTGATATTTTTTAAATTACATTTCTTACTATAAAGAGCGAACAGCATCAAATGGAAATTCATGTATTTTATTTTTTTTTAATATAATTTTAATTTACTTTTTTTTCCGTTACTATTCCATGGTGTTGGCAATCACTCTGTGTGACTCTGGGTTCTGTTGTTAAGCCTGATCTTTTCCACTATGGGTTCTGTTGTTAAGCCTGATCTTTTCTGTATGACTCTGGGTTCTCTTATTAAGCCTGATGTTTTCTGTGTGACTCTGGGTTCTGTTGTTAAGCCTGATCTTTTCTGTGGACTTGGGTTCTGTTGTTAAGCCTGATGTTTTCTGTGTGTCTCTGGGTTCTGTTGTTAAGCCTGATGTTTTCTGTGTGTCTCTGGGTTCTGTTGTTAAGCCTGATGTTTTCTGTGTGTCTCTGGATTCTGTTGTTTAGCCTGATGTTTTCTGTGTGACTCTGGGTTCTGTTGTTAAGCCTGATCTTTTCTGTGTGACTTGGGTTCTGTTGTTAAGCCTGATGTTTTCTGTGTGACTCTGGGTTCTGTTGTTAAGCCTGATCTTTTCTGTGTGACTCTGGGTTCTGTTGTTAAGCCTGATGTTTTCTGTGTGACTCTGGGTTCTGTTGTTAAGCCTGATGTTTTCTGTGTGACTCTGGGTTCTGTTGTTAAGCCTGTTGTTTTCTGTGTGACTCTGGGTTCTGTTGTTAAGCCTGATGTTTTCTGTGACTCTGGGTTCTGTTGTTAAGCCTGATCTTTTCTGTGACTGGGTTCTCTTGTTAGCCTGATCTTTTCTGTGTGTCTCTGGGTTCTGTTGTTAAGCCTGATGTTTTCTGTGTGTCTCTGGGTTCTGTTGTTAAGCCTGATGTTTTCTGTGTGACTCTGGGTTCTGTTGTTAAGCCTGATGTTTTCTGTGTGACTCTGGGTTCTGTTGTTAAGCCTGATGTTTTCTGTGTGGCTCTGGGTTCTGTTGTTAAGCCTGTGTGTCTCTGGGTTCTGTTGTTAAGCCTGATCTCTGGTGTTCTGTTCTGTTGTTAAGCCTGATGTTTTCTGTGTGACTCTGGGTTCTGTTGTTAAGTGATGTTTTCTGTGTGTCTCTGGGTTCTGTTGTTAAGCCTGATGTTTTCTGTGTGTCTCTGGGTTCTGTTGTTAAGCCTGATGTTTTCTGTGTGTCTCTGGGTTCTGTTGTTAAGCCTGATGTTTTCTGTGTGTCTCTGGGTTCTGTTGTTAAGCCTGATGTTTTCTGTGTGTCTCTGGGTTCTGTTGTTAAGCCTGATCTTTTCTGTGTGTCTCTGGGTTCTGTTGTTAAGCCTGATCTTTTCTGTGTGACTCTGGGTTCTGTTGTTAAGCCTGATCTTTTCTGTGTGACTCTGGGTTCTGTTGTTAAGCCTGATGTGGCTCTGGGTTCTGTTGTTAAG
The DNA here is from genome assembly GCF_017654505.1 of Polyodon spathula. Taxonomy (NCBI): domain Eukaryota; kingdom Metazoa; phylum Chordata; class Actinopteri; order Acipenseriformes; family Polyodontidae; genus Polyodon; species Polyodon spathula. The sequence continues at coordinate 94,055,831 of NC_054536.1, forward strand.
CCTGATCTTTTCTGTGTGACTCTGGGTTCTGTTGTTAAGCCTGATCTTTTCTGTGTGTCTCTGGGTTCTGTTGTTAAGCCTGATGTTTTCTGTGTGTCTCTGGGTTCTGTTGTTAAGCCTGATCTTTTCTGTGTGACTCTGGGTTCTGTTGTTAAGCCTGATCTTTTCTGTGTGGCTCTGGGTTCTGTTGTTAAGCCTCTTTTCTGTGTGACTCTGGGTTCTGTTGTTCTGTTGTTAAAGCCTGATCTTTTCTGTGTGACTCTGGGTTCTGTTGTTAAGCCTGATCTTTTCTGTGTGGCTCTGGGTTCTGTTGTTAAGCCTGATCTTTTCTGTGTGCTCTGGGTTCTCTTATTAAGCCTGATCTTTTCTGTGTGACTCTGGGTTCTGTTGTTAAGCCTGATCTTTTCTGTGTGACTCTGGGTTCTGTTGTTAAGCCTGATGTTTTCTGTGTGGCTCTGGGTTCTGTTGTTAAGCCTGATCTTTTCTGTGTGACTCTGGGTTCTGTTGTTAAGCCTGTTCTTTTCTGTGTGACTCTGGGTTCTGTTGTTAAGCCTGATCTTTTCTGTGTGGCTCTGGGTTCTGTTGTTAAGCCTGAAGCCTGATCTTTTCTGTGTGACTCTGGGTTCTGTTGTTAAGCCTGATGTTTTCTGTGTGACTCTGGGTTCTGTTGTTAAGCCTGATGTTTTCTGTGTGACTCTGGGTTCTGTTGTTAAGCCTGATCTTTTCTGTGTGGCTCTGGGTTCTGTTGTTAAGCCTGATCTTTTCTGTGTGGCTCTGGGTTCTCTTATTAAGCCTGATGTTTTCTGTGTGACTCTGGGTTCTCTTATTAAGCCTGATGTTTTCTGTGTGGCTCTGGGTTCTGTTGTTAAGCCTGTTCTTTTCTGTGTGACTCTGGGTTCTCTTATTAAGCCTGATGTTTTCTGTGTGGCTCTGGGTTCTGTTGTTAAGCCTGATGTTTTCTGTGTGTCTCTGGGTTCTGTTGTTAAGCCTGATGTGTCTCTGGGTTCTGTTGTTAAGCCTGATGTTTTCTGTGTGTCTCTGGGTTCTGTTGTTAAGCCTGATGTGTCTCTGGGTTCTGTTGTTAAGCCTCTTTTCTGTGTGTTGGGTTCTGTTGTTAAGCCTGATGTTTTCTGTGTGTCTCTGGGTTCTGTTGTTAAGCCTGATGTTTTCTGTGTGACTCTGGGTTCTGTTGTTAAGCCTGTTCTTTTCTGTGTGACTCTGGGTTCTGTTGTTAAGCCTGATGTTTTCTGTGTGTCTCTGGGTTCTGTTGTTAAGCCTGATGTTTTCTGTGTGGCTCTGGGTTCTGTTGTTAAGCCTGATGTTTTCTGTGTGACTCTGGGTTCTGTTGTTAAGCCTGATCTTTTCTGTGTGACTCTGGGTTCTGTTGTTAAGCCTGATCTTTTCTGTGTGACTCTGGGTTCTGTTGTTAAGCCTGATCTTTTCTGTGTGACTCTGGGTTCTGTTGTTAAGCCTGATGTTTTCTGTGTGGCTCTGGGTTCTCTTGTTAAGCCTGATGTTTTCTGTGTGGCTCTGGGTTCTGTTGTTAAGCCTGATCTTTTCTGTGTGGCTCTGGGTTCTGTTGTTAAGCCTGATGTTTTCTGTGTGGCTCTGGGTTCTGTTGTTAAGCCTGATGTTTTCTGTGTGGCTCTGGGTTCTGTTGTTAAGCCTGATGTTTTCTGTGTGACTCTGGGTTCTGTTGTTAAGCCTGATCTTTTCTGTGTGACTCTGGAGAGTAGGGAACTTTGGTCATCTATCTTGAGTTGCAGAAGCCTGAGCTTGCATCCAGGACTGAGTAGTACTTTGCATCAGGCAGTTTACATGTAATCTCCTCTACTGTGTGCAATTGAATCGTGCTCTCTCTGAAGACTACCACATTCAAACCCCTTGGATCCAGGCAGACTTGGGTTTCCATCGGGTTTTTCCTCAATCAGTCCTTCAATTTTCCTGATCACTTCAAGTTTCTCCATTCTGTCTACTTCTGCCTTAAGTCAACCTCTCAGCATGACTGGAACATTTCTGGTTGGGTGTATTTTGGGTGGAATGGTTTAATCTATTTTGATAGGATGTTTTCCTTCCAGACAGCCAATACCCTGAAACACATCCTGATATTCACTGAGAATATCGGTTGTAGTTAAAGCCATTACTCTCTGAATTAAGTTCAAATTATCACATGCTCTTATTCACAGAATGGGTTGTGTATCTGTTTTAACTACTAGGGATTGAAGTGTTTGGCATTAATCCTTGCAGTTCACGTTGAGTAAGCACTTGCCTTCAACTTTTGTATTTTCTCCTGTGTAGGTGCACAGCCTTACTTTTGTTTTCTCTAGTTGCTTGCCTCTGTATATTTTATATATCTAGCTGATTGCCTCTGCAAGCCTGTAGGGATTACATTAGCTTGTGCACCTGTGTCAAGCTTAAAGTTCACTACTGTATCCCAAACCTTTAAATCCACCTTCCATTCATCTTCTTTGGCATTTGATTTTATTATAGCTCCTATGAAAAGTTTGCTTTCTGAAGCTGTTTCATCATTCTCAGTTGTGTGCACTTTCCTGGTTTTACACATCTTTGCAAAGTGGTTCATTGTATCACATTGTTTTCTACACTGCTTTCCATAAGCTGGACAATTTTGTGGCAAATGCTATAATCCACATCTTTTGCATTTAAACTTCCTCATGCCCGGGCTGTACTTTTTATTTTCGGTTTGTTTATTTTTTTCCCCCGAGGCTGTTTCTTTTTTACTATGTCTATCTGCTTGCTTATTTGCGATGTATCGTCTTCACTCATCAGTTTCATTTGACTTTTTGTCGTCTCAAATGCTCTGCAGATGTTTACTGCTTTCTAGAGTCAGAAGCCTTTCTCTCAGAGAATGTGTTGCAAATCCGCAAACAATTCTGCCTCTTATTAGGGATTCTTCTAATTCTCCAAATTCACACGACAGTGCCCGTTTTCTCAGTTCAGTGACATACTGGCTAAAGCTGGCATTGCCTTGTGTGCACAGGTTACGTTTTTCTTGGGGTTACAGTATTTTTCACACTTCCCTAATGTTTACGTTAAATTATGGTTATAAATGTTAATTTTTATTTTTTCCTGACATGTTAAGGCACAGAGAAAATTTACATCCTGAGATATCAGCAGTCAAACAATCCCTGATTTAGTTAAAGTGATTACAATTTCACACTACAATAAATACTTTTATAGTCATACTACCTGTATAATAAAACAGTTTTGGGCAGTTTTGTCTTGGCCTGTCTTTCAAGCTCTCCCATTAAAGCATGTGTGCTGCTACAGCAGAAAAGCTTTTAGTTGAAGAGACTATTAATAACTGTAAAATGATAGAAGTCCAGGTACAAAACATGGCCAATCTATGAGACATAATTTAGAAAACAATATGGTAGAAAGTAAATGCTGTCTGTCAAACACAAATAACTGGTTTTAATAATGCCCTATTGAGAAGGTACTAACAAGTCTCCTACATCTTTGTGGATTGCGTGGATTATATAATTAACACAGAAATGCCCCAAATGTATTTAAAAAGCACTATTAAGAAAATGTGTTAACAGCACTAATTCAAGCACACAAGACTGACCTTTGTGGGTTAGATCATTTTCTTAAGAAGGATATTAGCACTGATACTAAGACAGAAATGGTACTAATACCACAAAAACATTCTGTGAATCAGACCCATAGAGCTTTGTTCCTGCTGGCAGCTGTAGAAACACCACATCTTTA